>NC_136875.1:14768404-14815904 GCF_951799975.1 Gobius niger
TAACTAGGACTAAACTAGGACTAAACTAGGACTAAACTAGGACTAAACCAGGACTAAACTAGGACTAAACTAGGACTAAACAAGCACTAAACCAGGACTAAACTAGGACTAAACCAGGACTAAACTAGGACTAAACTAGGACTAAACAAGCACTAAACCAGGACTAAACTAGGACTAAACCAGGACTAAACTAGGACTAAACTAGGACTAAACTAGGACTAAACTAGGACTAAACTAAGCTAGGGTTAAACCAGGACTAAACTAGGACTAAACCAGGGCTAAACTAGGACTAAACAAGGGGGAAACTAGGACTAAACTAGGGTTAAACTAGGACTAAACTAGGGGGAAACTAGGACTAAACCAGGGCTAAACTAGGGCTAAACTAGGACTAAACAAACGCTAAGCTAGGACTAAACTAGGGCTAAACTAGGGACTAAACTAGGGGGAAACTAGGACTAAACTAGGGTTAAACTAGGACTAAACTAGGGGGAAACTAGGACTAAACTAGGACTAAACTAGGGGGAAACTAGGACTGAAACTAGGACTAAACTAGGACTAAACTAGGACTAAACAAGGACTTAACTAGGGCTTAACTAGGACTAAACTAGGACTAAACTAGGACTAAACTAGGACTAAACAAGCGCTAAACCAGGACTAAACTAGGACTAAACTAGGACTAAACTAGGACTAAACTAGGGGGAAACTAGGACTAAACTAGGACTAAACTAGGACTAAACTAGGACTAAACAAGGACTTAACTAGGGCTTAACTAGGACTAAACTAGGACTAAACTAGGACTAAACTAGGACTAAACCAGGACTAAACTAGGACTAAACTAGGACTAAACAAGCACTAAACCAGGACTAAACTAGGACTAAACCAGGACTAAACTAGGACTAAACTAGGACTAAACAAGCACTAAACCAGGACTAAACTAGGACTAAACCAGGACTAAACTAGGACTAAACTAGGACTAAACTAGGACTAAACTAGGACTAAACTAAGCTAGGGTTAAACCAGGACTAAACTAGGACTAAACCAGGGCTAAACTAGGACTAAACAAGGGGGAAACTAGGACTAAACTAGGGTTAAACTAGGACTAAACTAGGGGGAAACTAGGACTAAACCAGGGCTAAACTAGGGCTAAACTAGGACTAAACAAACGCTAAGCTAGGACTAAACTAGGGCTAAACTAGGACTAAACTAGGGGGAAACTAGGACTAAACTAGGGTTAAACTAGGACTAAACTAGGGGGAAACTAGGACTAAACTAGGACTAAACTAGGGGGAAACTAGGACTAAACTAGGACTAAACTAGGACTAAACCAGGGCTAAACTAGGACTAAACTAGGACTAAACTAGGACTAAACTAGGGGGAAACTAGGACTAAACCAGGGCTAAACTAGGACTAAACCAGGGCTAAACTAGGACTAAACTAGGACTAAACTAGGGGGAAACTAGGACTAAACTAGGACTAAACTAGGGGGAAACTAGGACTAAACTAGGACTAAACTAGGACTAAACCAGGGCTAAACTAGGACTAAACTAGGACTAAACTAGGGGGAAACTAGGACTAAACTAGGACTAAACTAGGGGGAAACTAGGACTAAACCAGGGCTAAACTAGGACTAAACTAGGACTAAACTAGGGGAAACTAGGACTAAACTAGGACTAAACTAGGACTAAACTAGGACTAAACTAGGGGGAAACTAGGACTAAACCAGGGCTAAACTAGGACTAAACTAGGACTAAACTAGGGGGAAACTAGGACTAAACTAGGACTAAACTAGGACTAACCCAGGGCTAAACTAGGACTAAACTAGGACTAAACTAGGGGGAAACTAGGACTAAACTAGGGCTAAACTAGGACTAAACTAGGACTAAACAATCGCTAAGCTAGGACTAAACAAGCGCTAAACTAGGACTAAACTAGGACTAAACAAACGCTAAGCTAGGACTAAACTAGGACTAAACTAGGACTAAACTAGGACTAAACTAGGACTAAACTAGGACTAAACTAGGACTAAACTAGGGGGAAACTAGGACTAAACTAGGGGGAAACTAGGACTAAACCAGGGCTAAACTAGGACTAAACTAGGACTAAACTAGGACTAAACTAGGAATAAACTAGGACTAAACTAGGGTTAAACTAGGACTAAACTAGGGGGAAACTAGGACTAAACCAGGGCTAAACTAGGACTAAACTAGGACTAAACTAGGGGGAAACTAGGACTAAACTAGGAATAAACTAGGACTAAACTAGGACTAAACTAGGACTAAACTAGGGGGAAACTAGGACTAAACTAGGACTAAACTAGGACTAAACAAGGACTTAACTAGGGCTTAACTAGGACTAAACTAGGACTAAACTAGGACTAAACTAGGACTAAACTAGGACTAAACTAGGACTAAACTAGGACTAAACTAGGACTAAACAAGGACTTAACTAGGGCTTAACTAGGACTAAACTAGGACTAAACTAGGGGGAAACTAGGACTAAACTGGGACTAAACTAGGACTAAACTAGGACTAAACTGGGACTAAACTAGGACTAAACTAGGACTAAACTAGGACTAAACTAGGGCTAAACTAGGACTAAACAAGGACTAAACTAGGACTAAACCAGGGCTAAATTAGGACTAAACTAGGGCTAACCTAGGACTAAACTAGGACTAAACCGGGGCTAAACTAGGACTGAACTAGGACTAAACTAGGGGGAAACTAGGACTAAACTAGGGCTAAACTAGGACTAAACTAGGACTAAACTAGGACTGAACTAGGACTAAACTAGGACTAAACTAGGACTAAACTAGGGCTAAACCAGGGCTAAACTAGGACTAAACCAGGACTAAACTAGGACTAAACTAGGGCTAAACTAGGACTAAACTAGGACTAAACCAGGACTAAACTAGGACTAAACTAGGACTAAACTAGGACTAAACTAGGGCTAACCTAGGACTAAACTGGGAATAAACCAGGGCTAACCTAGGACTAAACTAGGACTAAACTAGGACTAAACTAGGACTAAACTAGGACTAAACTAGGATTAAACTAGGACTGAACTAGGATTAAACTAGGACTGAACCAGGATTAAACTAGGACTAAACTAGGACTAAACTAGGACTAAACTAGGATTAAACTAGGACTGAACTAGGATTAAACTAGGACTAAACTAGGACTAAACTAGGACTGAACTAGGATTAAGCTAGGACTAAACTAGGACTAAACTAGGATTAAACTAGGATTAAACTAGGACTAAACTAGGACTGAACTAGGATTAAACTAGGACTAAACTAGGACTAAACTAGGGGGAAACTAGGACTAAACTAGGACTAAACTAGGACTAGACTAGGACTGAACTAGGATTAAACTAGGACTAAACTAGGACTAAACTAGGACTGAACTAGGATTAAACTAGGACTAAACCAGGACTAAACTAGGGGGAAACTAGGATTAAACTAGGACTAAACTAGGACTAAACTAGGACTAAACTAGGACTAAACTAGGACTAAACTAGGACTAAACTAGGATTAAACTAGGACTAAACTAGGACTAAACTAGGATTAAACTAGGACTAAACTAGGACTAAACTAGGATTAAACTAGGACTAAACTAGGGGGAAACTAGGACTAAACTAGGACTAAACTAGGACTAAACTAGGATTAAACTAGGACTAAACTAGGACTAAACTAGGCGTAAACTAGGATTAAACTAGGACTAAACCGGGACTAAACTAGGGGGAAACTAGGACTAAACAAGCGCTAAACTAGGACTAAACTAGGACTAAACCGGGACTAAACCGGGACTAAACCAGGACTAGCCTAGTGCTAAAGTAGGACTAAACCAGGGCTAAACCGGGACTAATCATTGATAAGGGATTGTGAAGTGCTGCGTTTACGCTCATTTGGGTCAGGCCGGTCAGAGTCCAGGGCCCTCGTTCAGTCCCAGTCCGGCCCTGATCCCACCGGTGTAAACAAACTAACAGCAGCTCTAAATAAAGTGTATAAATAACATTTCAGAATGACTGTAAACGTGCTACATGTTGAACCCGCAGGACTGAGAATCCTCTCCTCCTAAAGCGGTTCCAAAAGTGCCGACTCTGGATCCAGAGCCAGGTCCAGGCCTGCGCGCCGAGATCCACTATTGACAGTGTTTATGCTCCGAGTGTGTGGCTCATTAGTAAACCATGAATCATATGTTTGCGAAAGTGCAGATGACAAGTCATATTAATATCTCACCCCAAAAAAACATCTTTCGGAAAGAAGTCGCTAATGACGGCGTTCCTTGGCTGCTGCTCGCCTCCGAAGTGCGAGGTTGATTGGCTGTCAACAACTTTCTCTCCCTCACACAAACTCATTAACGCAAAATGTGGCACCGGCAGGAAAAAAAAAAACAGAGAGGACGAAGAGAGAGAGGGGGATGGAGGAGAGAGGAGGCGGCCATGTTGGAAGTACGACAAAAACAAAGCGAGGGGCAGGAAATGGAGAGGGGGACAGGTGACGACGTGACACCTGTTAGCATGTAGCAACGGCAGCGCTACGCAGCCGTGTGAGCAGAAAGATAACAACAAGGATTAACTACATCCACAAAATGGTCCTGGAGGTGGTCCCCAACGACCGCAGGGGGGGTGATGGACTCCTCAAAAGGCTCCTACAGAGGGAAACTTTTTGGCCTCAATGAGGAGATAGATTTCTCCCCCTTCCTATGACTTTTTTCTCCGTGTTAAAAATGTCTGGTTTCGGATATGTGGGTTCTCGGCTCCGTTCTCGATGTCTCTATATGTGCGGTCAAACTAAGCTCCGTAATTGTTTTACTAGGGATGCACTGATACCGATACCAGTATCGGGCCGATACCACATGCTTGTACTCATACTCGTGCTCATTCATGAGGTCCCGATACCAGAAACCGACACCATTTGACGTGCGGCCAGCGCAGCTACGAGGCGCAGCTACGAGGCGCAGCTACGAGGCGCACCTCTCAGCTGAGGAGAGAAGAAGCAACAAACTGTAGAATTGTTTAGTGTAAACACAATAATCCACATCGAGCTGACTTTATTACAGACTGCGTTCTCTAAACCAGAGTCTGAGCTGGATTTAACCAGAGCTTAATGTTAGTGCTGCAGCGTCTGCAGTGTTTACAACATACAGGCTAACGATGCTAACTCGCGGCTAACAGTATTTGACAAAGTTTTTGTCAGAAAAAAAACAACTTTTTTGACAATACTGAGAACTCTGCTCTTAATTTATACATTATACAGAGACAAATGTGAACACTGCAATCCAAATTATTATGCAAATGACATTTTTCTCTGATTTCCTAAATTGTCAACTCAAATGAGAGTCTTTCACTGGTCAAGGATCATTTAAATGTGGTTGAAAAAATCTCCCAGTGAAAACAGTATTTATTTCAAAAATAAATATAGTAAAAAAACTCAATCCACTGTTCCAAATTATTATGCAACTCGTCGTTTCAATACATTTTAAAGCTTGTAATTAACTGAAAATGGTCATTTGTTGAATTTGCAGCATTAGAAGGTCATATTTACTGAAATCAAAAGATATTTCAATCAAAAAACATCTCAATAGGACCTTCTTTGACTAGCTTCAAAATTCTTAAATCCAATAAACTTGTGAGTTTTTGGACAGTTTCTGTTTGGATTTCTTTGCAGGATGTTAGAATAGCCTCCCAGAGCTGCTGTTTGGATGAAAACTGCCTCCCACCCTCATAGAAGTTCTGCTTGTTGAGGCTCCAAAGGTTCTCAATAGGGTTGAGGTCAGGGGAGGAGGGGGTCCACATCATGAGCTTCTCTCCTTTTATGCCCATAGCAGCCAGTGATGCAGAGGTATTCTTTACAGCAGGACATGGTGCGTTGTCATGATGAAGATGATCTTGTTCGGGAAAACACGGCTCTTCTTTTTGTACCATAGAAGAAAATGGTCAGTCAGAAAGAGGTCATTTTCACACCTTCAGGGATCCTAAAGGTTCTCTCCCCATGATTCTGGCCCAAAACATGACTCCGCCACCTCCTTGTTGACGTCACAGCCTTGTTGGGACATTGTGGTCATTCACCTCCATCCACTACTCCATCCATCTGACCATCCAGGGTCACACGGCCTCATCAGTGAACAAGTTTGAAAATGAGTCTCATGTATTTCTGAGCCACTGCAGCCGTTTCTGTTCTTCAGCTTCAATTAACCGTTTAGGGGAGGCCCGGATAGAAGGTTTATGCACAACTGCAGCCTCTGGAGGGTCCTACACCTTGATGTTTGGGGGACTCCAGAGGCACCAGCAGCTTCAAATACCTGTATGCTGCTTTGTAGCTGCTGTTCTATTCATCTGATTTGTTTGTCTGGCAGAAACCGTCCTCATTGTGCTTTTATCTGCACAAACCCGAGTGTGTGTGAATCATCCCCAAATCTCTTATCAGTTCGATGATTACGCTTCATCTTTCATGAAATATGGAAGGTTTTCATACCTAGACCAAGGTATTCAACTATTTTATGCTTTTCTTCAGCAGAAAGATCCTTTTTCTTTCCCATATTGCTTGAAAATGATGATCTTAATAAAGTGGAACACCCTTTTTCAGTAGTTTTTCCCTTAACTGGGCTTAACCTGAAAACTAATCATCCCAGTTCTCTGAAATTAATGTCAGTGATTCAAAGAGCCCCGAGACACGACACCATCCATGAGTTTCATTGACACTTTTTTTTTTTTTACCTTTTTGATACTGAAATACAATTTGCATAATAATTTGGAACACGGTGTATGAATTTGTATCACACTATATCTGCAAACTGAAGCATATTTTTAAATTTAACTTAGGGTTGAAAATACTTTTAGTTTGTCCAAGTACTTTGGAGAACGTTTGGTTCCTCACTTCGCTAGATCTTCTTCACCAGGTTTTCCTCAGAGGAGATAGAAAAAGCACATGTTGCTGAATTATGGAGTTTAAAGGAGCTATATCATGCTATTTTAGCCATTCCAAAGTTAAGTATAGGCATTTATATGATATATTGTACCTCTACCATTATGGAGCACTCATTTTTGTTTTAAATATAAGTGTTTTCTGGAGGTATTTTTCAAACCCGGAAGACACAACGCTTCGATTCAGTTAACTCCGCCCCCTCTCTCCGCACATACAACTTTACCGTAATATAAATAAACAGCAATAAGTGAAGATACTTCACAATGCAGTTATAAAGAGTTGACATCTGCAACACAGCTTCATAAATGGCTAACACACACAAGCTAATATGCTAACACACAAGCTAATATGCTAACACACAAGCTAACACGCGCTTGGACTGACTCACCCTCTGCTCCATTGCTGTTTACATTATGGGACTTGTGTTGGTTATAAAAGTTACAGAAATAGTCAAAAGTTTCGTCGAATTTTGGGCCAAAATCTGGGACTTTTCGTCGATGTTCACTGGATGAAAATCGCGACGGCGCGAAAGAAAGAAAGAAAGAATAATATTCTCACACGAAAACAGTGTTTCCACTCACGCGGGCGCCATAAACTATATATTTTCGGAAAGTGCTCACGCATTCCTACCTCATGGTAGAGGTCCTTACTTTTACAATTACAATGTTGATTTTTGCATTATATATGTATGTGCACGAGACGTGCACGACAAGCAGAGTGCATTAGTGAGTGTTTGAGAGGCGGGGAGCGCTTCGCACTAATTTTTTCTGTGCGCTCCGCGCACTTTGGGTGAGTGCGCTCCGCGCACTGCCAATTACAATGTTTGTTTTCTGATACATGTGCACGGAACGTGCACGACGAGAGGAGTGCGTTAGTGCATGTTTGATAGGAGGCGAGCGCTTTTATGCGCTTCGCGCACTTTGAGGGATCTACACGATTACAAGAGGCCCTTCGCCAGCCCTGATGGCGCTCGGGCCTAATAACTGCTCTTAAATGTGTCGCCTACTTTACTTAAGGAAATGTGTTTCGAGCCTGTTTTGAGCGTGTTTCGAGCGTGTTTCGAGAGTGTTTCGAGCCTGTTTCGAGCGTGTTTCGAGCCTGTTTCGAGCGTGTTTCCAGCCTGTTTCCAGCGTGTTTCCAGCGTGTTTCGTCCGTGTTTCGAGCCTGTTTCGAGCCTGTTTCGAGCCTGTTTCGAGCCTGTTTCGAGAGTGTTTCGAGAGTGTTTCGAGAGTGTTTCGAGAGTGTTTCAAGCCTGTTTCGAGCCTGTTTCGAGAGTGTTTCGAGAGTGTTTCGAGAGTGTTTCGAGAGTGTTTCGAGAGTGTTTCAAGCCTGTTTCGAGCCTGTTTCGAGAGTGTTTCAAGCCTGTTTCGAGCCTGTTTCGAGAGTGTTTCGAGAGTGTTTCGAGAGTGTTTCGAGAGTGTTTCGAGAGTGTTTCGAGAGTGTTTCGAGAGTGTTTCGAGAGTGTTTCGAGAGTGTTTCGAGAGTGTTTCAAGCCTGTTTCGAGCCTGTTTCGAGAGTGTTTCGAGAGTGTTTCGAGAGTGTTTCGAGAGTGTTTCGAGAGTGTTTCGAGAGTGTTTCGAGAGTGTTTCGAGAGTGTTTCGAGCCTGTTTCGAGCCTGTTTCGAGCCTGTTTCGAGAGTGTTTCGAGAGTGTTTCGAGAGTGTTTCGAGAGTGTTTCAAGCCTGTTTCGAGCCTGTTTCGAGAGTGTTTCGAGAGTGTTTCGAGAGTGTTTCGAGAGTGTTTCGAGAGTGTTTCGAGCCTGTTTCGAGCCTGTTTCGAGCCTGTTTCGAGAGTGTTTCGAGAGTGTTTCGAGAGTGTTTCGAGAGTGTTTCAAGCCTGTTTCGAGCCTGTTTCGAGAGTGTTTCGAGAGTGTTTCGAGAGTGTTTCGAGAGTGTTTCGAGAGTGTTTCAAGCCTGTTTCGAGCCTGTTTCGAGAGTGTTTCAAGCCTGTTTCGAGCCTGTTTCGAGAGTGTTTCGAGAGTGTTTCGAGAGTGTTTCGAGAGTGTTTCGAGAGTGTTTCGAGAGTGTTTCGAGAGTGTTTCGAGAGTGTTTCAAGCCTGTTTCGAGCCTGTTTCGAGAGTGTTTCGAGAGTGTTTCGAGAGTGTTTCGAGAGTGTTTCGAGAGTGTTTCGAGAGTGTTTCGAGAGTGTTTCGAGAGTGTTTCGAGCCTGTTTCGAGCCTGTTTCGAGCCTGTTTCGAGAGTGTTTCGAGAGTGTTTCGAGAGTGTTTCGAGCCTGTTTCGAGCCTGTTTCGAGCCTGTTTCGAGAGTGTTTCGAGAGTGTTTCGAGAGTGTTTCGAGAGTGTTTCAAGCCTGTTTCGAGCCTGTTTCGAGAGTGTTTCGAGAGTGTTTCGAGAGTGTTTCGAGAGTGTTTCGAGAGTGTTTCAAGCCTGTTTCGAGCCTGTTTCGAGAGTGTTTCGAGAGTGTTTCGAGAGTGTTTCGAGAGTGTTTCGAGAGTGTTTCGAGAGTGTTTCGAGCCTGTTTCGAGCCTGTTTCGAGCCTGTTTCGAGAGTGTTTCGAGAGTGTTTCGAGAGTGTTTCGAGCCTGTTTCGAGCCTGTTTCGAGCCTGTTTCGAGAGTGTTTCGAGAGTGTTTCGAGAGTGTTTCGAGAGTGTTTCAAGCCTGTTTCGAGCCTGTTTCGAGAGTGTTTCGAGAGTGTTTCGAGAGTGTTTCGAGCGTGTTTCGAGCGTGTTTCGAGCGTGTTTCCAGCGTGTTCCGAGCGTGTTCCGAGCGTGTTTCGATCGTGTTTCCAGCGTGTTCCGAGCGTGTTTCTCTCTCGTCTCCCTCCCATCTCGCGGCTGTATTTCCTCCAGATTTCTCGGCGCTCCGTTTGGCGTCTGCAGACCCACAGATGGGCTCTCCCTCTCTCGGACTGGAGCGTTTCTGGAGTCTTTCCCGGACCTCAAACACAATGACGAGCGTCCACGCACACATCTAAAAAAGAAAAAAAAAACCCAGGAGCGAGCAGATCCGCGCTCAGACCTTCTCACCCCGCACCTGCTGCAGAATATGAGCGCCGGCGATAATGCGCCGCGGAGCAGGCGCCGCACAGCTGTGGACGCCGGGACCGGGCCGGGCGTTAGAGACGGGCCGGATTTACAGAAACAACAAGTCAAACAAATACTTCCACCCATCAAGTTCCACCGTGAGGGGAAGAAGCGGCGTCTCCATGGCTGGGTTTGAGGGTCAACATGGCCGGTCAGAACAATGATAAGAGACTCATTTCACACTCTCAGGCCACTCTTTATGGAAACAGATCAACGAGGTTCATGTGGTTTGTGTGATTCATGGTTTCTACAAGGAAACAGAAAAGAAATAAGCTAGTGAATAAGTATTAATACAGGATGGTCATAATAAATACGCTTATAAATGAGGTACGAAAAGAGGATTCTAAATCACTACAATAAATACAAGAAAAAGTGTAAAAGTACTATATATGTGGCACATGCAAGACTATCTTAACCTCTTAACTCCCGACAGAACCGAGAGGATCTTTTTCCTCACGTCAGCAGAATTTTTTTTCTCCATCATTTCTTTGTTGGGTAGTCAACTCATTATTGTAACTTTTTTGTCATTTTTTGTCAAATTTGGGTTTTTTTTTTTTTGCCAAATTTTTATCACATTTTTGTTATTTTTTTGTCATTTTTTTGGTCATTTTTTTTGTTCATTTTTTGTCATTTTTTTGTCATTTGTCAAATTTGGGTTTATTTTTTGCCACATTTTTGTCACATTTTTTGTCTTTTTTTGTCATTTTTTGTCGTTTTTTTTCATTTTTGTCAGATATGGGTTTATTTTTTTGCCAAATTTTTATCATTTTTTTGTATTTTTTTTGTCATTTTTTTGTCATTTTTTTTCGTTTTTTTGGCATTTTTTGACAAATTTTGGTTTATTTTTTTTGCCAATTTTTTATCATATTTTTGTCATTTTCTGTCGTTTTTTTTGGTCATTTTTGGTCACATTTCCATCAATGTTTTCGTCTCAGTTTTTTTGCTATTTTCTCACCTTTTCTCCAGAAGCTTTCTGATTGGGGTAAAACCAAACTGGAGAAAATGTGCTCGGTTCAGGCGGGAGTTAAGAGGTTAATTTGTCATTTATTTATATAATGTACAGTTGAGTCACTTATATTGGTATTGATGAGGTGTAACTGTAATTTCCTACTCAAAAAGGGCCTTAAAGGAGCAGTTCACCGTTTTTCCTGAATCCGTGGCCCTGGATCTACAGCGGTTCCAGTCTGCAGGCAAACAGTCATCAAATCCGATCCCGTCCGATACTCTCAAAATGCCACGATCGGCTACCGATACCGATACTGAATATGATCAGTTTCAGCAGGTTAACCTCTTACTCCCCACTTTAACCGAGCACATTTTCTCCAGTTCAGCTTGACCCAAATCTGAAAAGCTTCTCGACTGGAGCTCACAGCCTCTAGGCCAGAGTAACGGCTCATTGAACCTCTTACCACCCGCCTCAACCAAATGCATTCTGTCCCCTTTTGGCTGTGTAGCACCTCATTTGAAAGCTAAGACCCACAAAACTGATCTTTTTCCCCTCGCTCTTTTTCCTTGCTGTGTTGTGTCACCTTTTTTATTTATTTTTTTCCTTTTTTTCCCCATATTCGTCACATTTTTGTTGAGTTTTTGTTGAATTTTTGTCACTTTTTCGTTGAATTTTTGTCACTTTTTCGTTGAATTTTTGTGATTTTTTTGTTGAATTTTTGTCACTTTTTTGTTGAATTTGTGTCATTTTTTTGTTGAATTTTTGTCACTTTTTCGTTGAATTTTTGTCATTTTTTGTTGAATTTTTGTCATTTTTTTGTTGAATTTTTGTCACTTTTTCGTTGAATTTGTGTCATTTTTTGTTGAATTTTTGTCATTTTTTTGTTGAATTTTAGTCACTTTTTCGTTGAATTTTTGTGATTTTTTTGTTGAATTTTTGTCACTTTTTTGTTGAATTTTTGTCACTTTTTTGTTGAATTTTTGTCACATTTTTGTTGAGTTTTTGTCACTTTTTTGTTGAATTTTTGTCACATTTTTGTTGGATTTTTGTCTTTTTTTTGTTGAATTTTTGTCACATTTTTGTTGAATTTTTGTCACTTTTTTGTTGAATTTTTGTCTTTTTTTTGTTGAATTTTTGTCACATTTTTGTTGAATTTTTGTCACTTTTTTGTTGAATTTTTGTCACTTTTTTGTCACATTTTTGTCACTTTTTTGTTGTTGGACTTTTTTGTTTGTTGGATTTTTGTCTTTTTTTTGTTGAATTTTTGTCACTTTTTTGTTGAATTTTTGTCACTTTTTTGTTGAATTTTTGTCACTTTTTTGTTGGATTTTTGTCTTTTTTTTGTTGAATTTTTGTCACATTTTTGTTGAATTTTTGTCACTTTTTTGTTGAATTTTTGTCACTTTTTTGTCACATTTTTGTCACTTTTTTGTTGTTGGACTTTTTTGTTTGTTGGATTTTTGTCTTTTTTTTGTTGAATTTTTTTCACTTTTTTGTTGAATTTTTGTCACTTTTTCGTTGCGTTTACATCCTTGTTTTCTTCTCATTTTTTGTGGCTGTTTTGTTGCTTTTTTCCCCAAGAAGCTTTTTGATTCGGGTAAAGCCAAACTGGAGAAAATGGGCTCTGTTCAGGTGGGAGTTAAGAGGTTAAAGACCTACAGAACTGATCCACCACTTTGTTTTTCTGCTGTTTTCAATACGTTTGGGTAAAGCCGAAGTGAAGAGACCACACGATGAGATGAACCTCTTCGACGCTCAGCTCTCGCTTTATTCCCGGCTCCCGCCCACGGCCCGACCCCGGCCCACCGCCTCAACCCCTCACCGTCGGCCCGGGCCAAACTGGACCGGGACCAGCTCCGGTCCGGGATCCAGGTCCGGCCCAGCGAGAACAATGTCCACCTCCACAGCAGAAGAAGAAGAAGAAGAGACGTAGGTGTGGACGGCGTTCTGGAACAATGAAGGAAACCAGACCAGAGGATCTGATTCCAACACGCGCCGCCGCCAAAGGATTGTCTCATCGAACGCAAGTACACGCAGTACAAGTACACACAGCAGTACATACAAGTATATACAGTACATACAGCAGTACATAAAATACGTAAAATGTTTTTCTAAGTCATTTTTTATCATGACCTTTGGCACAACAGTGTTTCCTGAACTTGGTGAAAGGAGTGAAACAGCGCCCCCAGTTTGACGCTGGTGGTCAAAAAGTGTACTGCATCCTTGTGTACCATTGAGAAGGAATGGGGAGAGAGTGTTGTTGGTGCAAAAGCAGGTCACTCTCTGGCCCCACTTTGGGAACCCCTGGCCTAAACCCTTTTGGATTCGGGATTCCCCGAATCCAAAAGCTTCTGGAAAAAAGGTGAGAAAATAGCAACAAAACTGAGACGAAAACAATGATGGAAATGTGAGAAAAAAGTGACGAAATTTTTTTTTTTTTTACAAAAATGTGACAAAAAAGCGACAAAAAATGACAAAAAATTTATCAGAAATTAACGAAAAAATGTGACAAAAATTCAACAAAAATTCAACAAAAATTCAACAAAAATGTGACAAAAATTCAACAAAAAATCAACAAAAATGTGACAAAAATGGAAAAAAAGAAAAGAAAAAAAAAACATTAAAAAGGTGAGACAACACAGCAACAACTTAGCTTTCAAATGAGGCGTTACACAGGCCTCTCCAGCACATTACCTCCAGTTCAGCTTTACCCAAATCTAAAAGCTTCTCTTACAGCCTATAGGCCTGAGTAACGTCTCATTGTCGCCGCATTCATGTCACATCTTTGTCATGTTTTCATCACTTTTCTGTCGCTTTTTAGATTTGAGTAAAACCAAACCGGTGATCAGAGGTTAAATCCACAGTCTCATAGAAAACGACAGCACGCTCCGCACTAAGCTGTGAAACATGCTCGGGCCGGGGTCAGGTTTCCGCACTGTCTGAAGCACTAAATAAACACACTGTAGTAACACAAAGTGAGCGCACATGTCGACACGGGACGGAACATTCCAGGTTTGTTTCTGAGCCAACGAGCCTGAGTCACTGAGTCACTGAGTCTCGGCCCCGTCAGTCGTGTTTCTGTGGAGGGAAAGACTCGGACGTGGTGGATCTGGTTCAACCGACTCGGAGTAAAACGTCCTAAAAACACAAACGAGAAAGAAATCACTTCACTGATCATAACACGCAGCTCTTCCACTGATGTCAACACACTTTTAATGGGTTAATGGTTCGATTCCCACCAGGACGAGGCCTTTCTGTGTGGAGCATGTTCTCCCCGTGTCTGCCACTAAAAACATGTACAATAGGTGAATCCTCCAGCAGGTGATTCTGACCATCAGCCTGGCTCCACATCATGGAGGCGGGTCTCCGGGCAATACTTTCCTTAAATATTAGTATTTATTATCCGGCTCTTCACAAGGTAAGTAGAAGCTCCGTTGATTTGAATGGGATTTCCCAACGTTCTACCGGTCATTATTTTCTGATAAAGGACCTCTGAAAAAAATAACTCCGCTGCCAATGGCAACGGAGTTGGTGTTTTCATATCACTCCGCTCGTACGTAGCAGCGACACTATCTCTGTCCCCGTCACTGAGAGAGAAGTCGGGGAATCGCTCGTGAAGTTATCGTGAGTCTGACTTTCAACTGAGATTCACCACCATTCCTCCAACTGCGCCTTCAGCTAAGTAGCTACGCTAGCTGCTAGCCTTGCTGCTACTAGCCTAGCCAAACGTTGCCGAGCAACGCGCAAACTTTTGGGAACTATTTGTCGCGGATGTCATTAAATAAACCTTTCGACCTTCATAAAAGTGTACGAAGTTTATGTTGTGTGTTCAGTTGCAAATGGCCGAATAATAAGCGGGAAAATGTATAGAACGCTGGTCATTATCGGGGAAAATAAGCACCGACAGGACGAAACACTTATTTTCCCGATAATGACCAGCGTTCTATACATTATCCCTTACTTATTAAGAACATTTTGCTCAAAAATGTGAGTAATTTCGAACATTTTGCTTAAATCAAGAAACATTTAAGTAAAATATCAACAATTTTTCACTAAATAAGAATGTTTTCCCCAAATTATTCCATTTTCTGAGGACATTTTGCTTAATTCTAGTTATTTATTTGCTTAAATTTAGTGTTTGTTTCTTGTTTCAAGTTTAATGGTTTTGTATAGCCCAATATCACAACAGAAGTCGCCTCAAAGGGCTGCAACAAACATCAAGGCAATAAAACACATCAATAAATATGACAATTAAAAGTTCAGGTGAATCCAGGCAAATATAATGTCCAAAGGTAGCGATGAGCGGCGTGGGCGTCCCCCGTCCTTAGACTCTCCAGCACGGCAAGGAAAAACTCAAAAACCCGGCAGGACAAAAGAGAAACCTTGGGGAGAACCACAGAAGGAGAGATCCACTCCCATGGACGGACAGGCTATAGAGACCCAGGGCCCAAGGATCCCTCAGCAGACGGGCCGAGATCACAGACTGTCCAGTCCTCAGATTCCAGAATGCCAGTTCCTCCGTTCACCCAGGTTCCTCCATTCGATCTAGACGGGCACTCCCGAGGGGGAGTAGGACAGGAGACACCATGTGAACAGTGATGAACAGACTACAGATAAATTAAGTATTGTATCATGATAAAACAAAGTCTGCAGTAAGAAGAAGAGGATAGCGCTCAGTGGACCGTACTTCCCACAGCAGTGTTTCTCCTGAGGCAGCTTTACTTCGGGCTGTGGGTCAGAGCTTTACCAAACTGACCTGATTATAAGCTAATTCGAAGAGGTACGTTTTGAGCCTAGTCTTAAATATAGGGACTGTGTCTGCTTCTTTAACGTGGGCTGGGAGTTTATTCCACAGAACCGGAGCTTGGTAGCTAAAGGCTCTGCCTCCTACAGTAATTTTGGAGACTCGAGGAATTACTAGTTGCCCTGAGTTTTGAGAGCGGAGAGCTCTGGTTGGCTGATATGGAATGACAGCGTCTTGGAGATAAAGCGGAGCTAAACCCTTTATGGATTTAAATGTGAGGAGCAGGACTTTAAATTTTATTCTAAACTCAACAGGAAGCCAATGGAGAGACTTTAGCACAGGTGTAATGTGTTCTCTTCTCTTTGTCCGGGTTAACAATCTAGCAGCTGCGTTTTGAACTAATTGAAGACTTTTCAGGGAGCTTTTAGGGCACGCTGCCAGCAGGCTGTTGCAGTAATCCAGCCTTGAAGAGACAAATGCGTGAATAAGTTTTTCTGCATCGCTCTTAGTTAGGATATTTCGTATTTTAGTAATGTTGCGCAGGTGAAAGAACGCTATTTTACAAGCCTGGTTTATATGTGTTTTAAAAGAGAGGTCTTGGTCAAACAGAACTCCGAGGTTTTTTACTGTTGTGCTCGTTGATATGCTAATATTATCCAGGGAGATGATCTGTTGAGATAAAGACTCTCTCAGTTTTTGAGGGCCTAATATAATAACCTCGGTTTTGTCCGGGTTAAGAAGGAGGTAATTTGCTGTCATCCATGTCTTTATGGCTTTTACGCAGGAGCTAAGTGTTTCTAATTTATCTGTCTGACCTGGTTTTATTGATAAATACAGCTGTGTGTCGTCCGCATAACAGTGAAAATTTATATTGTGATTTCGGATTATGTTACCTAATGGAAGAATGTATAGTATGAATAAAATTGGCCCGAGCACTGAACCTTGTGGCACCCCATAGCACACTATGGGGTGCCATAGTGTGCTATGGCACACTATTGTATTGTGATGAGAAAAATATTCAAGGAAAAATAATTCTTAGCAAGAAAAAAACACTGACCCCGTTGGCAGAATTTTTTCCTTCAAACAAAACAAAACGTCTTATTTTAAGATTATTTTCCTTGTTTTTAGTCGGGCACTTTTTGCAGTTTAACATGTCAGATGGACTTCGGTGCTAAACCATGAAAAGCTGTTTTAAAGTCTCTGAGTGACAGGAAGCCAGTGCAGACACCGGAGCACTGGACTAATATGGTGCTATATCCTGGTTCTGGATAAAAACACGACTAAAAGTGATATAAAAAAGCCACAAAAGCCGGAGGAGGAAATAAAGCTCTTTCTGTTTCCATCAAAACGCGGCATTAGCGCTAACGTAGCACACGCGCTCCTCTCGCTACATCTGATAAAATATTCCCATTCGGCGAAGCTGAATAAACAGAAATAACGGAGTAATGAGGCGCTGATTAGACGCCGTCACCTGAAGTGCGAGCGCCGAGACGAGCGGGGCTTCACACGTCGCCCGAACTGCACACGGCGCAGGACAAACCGGAGCTCAGGTAAACAGGAAGCTCGCGCTCGCCGAGGTGTGGAGGCAGAGAAAGCGCCGCCACTTCCTGTTTGAGAGAGGGAGGCGGTAAACAGCCAATTACCCAAACGCTTAGAGGGTTAGAGACGAGACGCGGCCGGTGGAATCCACTTTCTGAGCTCGGTACGACGTCAGAAACACTTCATTTACACGGAACGAGCTCGGGATCCGTCTTCACTGCAGAGAAACACTTTAGAATCTTCTGTATCCTTTCCCTCTGGGGGTAGAAGCTAACAGGCTAACGGGCAAAGCTAACTGCGGGCTAGCGTCACTTTAAACAGCCAAGTACAACATCCCTCTGTCCCTTTGTCTTTTCTGTCGGCGTAGGATTTACTCTCACGGACGATTCATGAGGAAAAAACACATGAACGACAGCTGCAGTGGCGCTGACGGCCTCTAGGGGCAGGAGTTACTTAGCACTGATTTAACCTGTTCACTCCCGCCTGAACCGAGAGGATCTTTTTCCTCACGTCATCACATTTTTTTCCATCTTTTTTTTGTTGGGTATTCAACTCATTTTTGTAACTTTTTTGGTCATTTTTTTGTCACATTTTGTAATTTTTTTGTCGTTTTTTTGTCAAATTTCTGTCACATTTTTTGTCATTTTTTTGTCACATTTTTTGTCACATTTTTGACATTTTTTGTCACATTTTGTAATTTTTTTGTCACATTTTTGTCATATTTTCGACATTTTTTTGTCATTTTTTTTTGTCATTTTTTGTCACATTTTTGTCATATTTTTGTCATTTTTTTCACATTTTTGTCATATTTTTGTCATTTTTTTCACATTTTTGACATTTTTTTGTCATTTTTTTTTGTCATTTTTTGTCACATTTTTGACATTTTTTGTCACATTTTGTCATTTTTTTGTCACATTTTTGTCATTTTTTGACTTTTATTTGTCATTTTTTTGTCATTTTTTGTCACATTTTTTGTCATTTTTTTGTCATTTTTTTGTCAATTTCTTGTGACATTTTTGCCACCTTTTTGTCACATTTCCATCATTGTTTTCGTCTCAGTTCTGTCGCTCTTTTCACACCTTCTTTCCAGAAGCTTTTGGATTGGGGTAAAGCCAAACTGGAGAGACTGTGCTCGGTTCAGGTGAGAGTTAAGGGGTTAAAGGGATATTTCAGGATGTTTGACACAGGGCCTCATTTCCTCGTTATCCAGAGTGTTGCTGATTTCTGGAGATACTTTTCTGTGTAATTCATGCAGTTCTTACATTTGAAGAGTTTCGTGGCGCTAGGCTAACGCGAGGCTAGTGCATGTCTATGGTATCAGCTAGCCTGCAGTAAAACCAAAAAATGTTCCAGATTCTTTAGCCTTTTCTACATCCCGTCCTTTTGTGTATCTTTGCATCTTTTCCTAATTGAGTCATTATCGGTCGCATCTGCTCGACCTCCTCCCCCTCCTCGTCTCCGTCTCCCTGTCGTCTGGGTTTGGCGGCGGCCCAAAGACTCGGCGATGGCGGCGGCGGCGGCGGCACCCTTCCACCTCCGCGCCTCCGCCTCATCAGACGTGAGAACGAGGTAAAAGCGCTCCGTCTCCCGCTAACCCGCTAATGTATGCAGGACGGAGAGAGCGGCGCGGTGGGCAGTGGACCGCGGGCTAATCCAAGGCGAGTGTGAAATGTGCAAAGTGGCGGGACATTTACCAGCCGCACGAATTAGCGCCCGGAGCTAGCGCCGGCGGCGGGATCGTTCGCACCCCGGGCCGGCGGCGGCGGCGGCGGCGGCGGCGGCGGAGCGAAAGGGCCGAGATTTGCATCGAATTTAACTACGATACAATATTTCCTTTTGCCCGACGGGGACTGGGCACGAGAAGCTCCAACAAGTAAAAAATAATAATCAGGATTATTTGTTGCCTTTAACCTCTTACCTCCCGCCTGAACCAAATGCATTCTGTCCATTATATAGGCCTGTGTAACGCCTCATTTGAAATCTAAGACCCACAAAACTGATCTTTTTCCTCGCGTTGTTGCTGTGTTGAGTCACCTTTTGTATGTTTTTTTCTTCTTTTTTTTTCTTTTTTGTGACATTTTTGTTGAGTTTTTGTCATTTTTTTGTTGAGTTTTTGTGACTTTTTTGTTGAATTTTTGTCATTTTTTTGTTGAATTTTTGTCACTTTTGTTGAATTTTTGTCACTTTTTTGTTGAGTTTTTGTCACATTTTTGTTGAATTTTTGTCACTTTTTTGTTGAATTTTTGTCACTTTTTTGTTGAATTTTTGTCACTTTTTTGTTGAATTTTTGTCACTTTTTTGTTGGCTCGCTAACGTTTTAAAACCAAAGATGCGCCGGTTAAGCCCTAGTTTAGCCCTAGTCTAGCCGTGGTTTAGCCCTAGTTTAGCCCTAGTTTAACCCTAGTTTAGCCCCGGTTTAGTCCTGTTTTAGCCCTAGTATAGTCCTGGTTTAGCCCTAGTTTAGCCCCGGTTTAGTCCTGTTTTAGCTCTAGTATAGCCCTGGTTTAGCCCTAGTTTAGCCCCGGTTTAGCCCTGGTTTAGCCCTAGTATAGTCCTGGTTTAGGCCTAGTAAAGCCCTAGTTTAGCCCCAGTTTAGCCCTGGTTTAGCCCTAGTATAACCCTAGTTTAGCCCTAGTTTAGCCCTAGTCTAGCCCCGGTTTATCCCGGTTTAGCCCCCTGTCCTCCGCCGGTGTACGAGAGTCGTAGCACCAGAACTCAGGACAGATCTGTGTTTTTTACGCCACATGTTTGCTCAACAAAAACATCTGAAATGCCGTGGTCGTGGCGAGGCTTTGAGTAAGAACATGAAGTACTTCTTGAGTAGTTCTTGTACCTGGACCAAACCAACCCTGAAACCGCTACTACCACATACTATATACTTTTACTGCCACATTTCCATGCCTTGAATCCCTGCATTTCCATACGCGTCCTCAGGTCCTGTTTGACTAATATCGCCCCCCCCCCGTCCCCCCGTCCCCCCGTCCCCCCCCCCGTCCCTGGTGAGCAGCGCCGCAGTGCGAGGCTCCAAACGGCGCGTGCCAACTGCATTTGAGTACTCGCTCCTGTGCCAACAACCCCGGGCCGCGTTTGAATGGGAGACGCCGCCGCCGCCGTGGCCGCCGCCGCCGCCGCCCGGCTTTAGGCATGCATGACTTCAGTGCAACAACAAGGGCGGAGCGGAGCGGCCGGAGTTTACCTAAGCCGGGTGCTCCCTCTGGCTTTTAACCAAATGAGTGCGGCTCGTTAGGACCAGGGCTTGGACTAAGGAGGCCATTTCAGACCAGCTATTACGGCGCTGATGGGACCACAGAGTAATGGTCATGCAAACTATCACAGTGACCGCTCCTGTGACCACTCCTGTGACCGCTCCTGTGACCACGGCAGTGACCACGGCAGTGACCACTCCTGTGACGTCGCTCTGTAAAGTGGAAATCTGTGGATCTGAGGTTCCGGCTCCTCAAACGCTCACCGGTGTTTCATTCAGAGAAGAAAAGAGAAGCTGGAGCTGATGTTGGTTCAGTCCGAGTATCGTCTAACCCGGCTGACGCCAGGCCTGGGGACCATGGCCCAAATGTTCGCATGGATTTGGGGACCAATCACAGAACGAGGAGGGACCAAGATGATGACGAGCTTTTCGATATATACGGAAGCGTGTAGTTTATTTACGGATTTAAAAATAAAAAGTTTATTTACGGATCAAACAGACAGCAGCAGACACGATGGTATTTTTCGATAGAGTTTTAGACCTTGTTCTAAATAGTTTAGCTCGAAAGTTTACAGCGGGTTCGTCAGACGTCGTCTCATACGATGATACGATTGGCTGTGGCCTCGTGCAGACGCAAGATAGACGTTCGTAAACCACACCTCCTACCAGAACATGAACTGGTCCCCAGACTAAATATCACTTGTGATTTTAGTCTGGCGTTAGCCAGGCTAAGTATAGTCCAGGTTCAGTCCTAGTTTAGCCCTGGGGTTAGCCCTGGTTTAGCCCTGGTTTAGCCCTAGCTTAGCCCAAGTATAGCCCTAGCAAAACTGTGTTTTAGCCCTGGTTTAGTCCTAGTACAGCCCTAGTTTAACCCTAGTTTAGCCCTGGTTTAAACCTAGTTTAGCCCCGGTTTAGCCCCGGTTTAGCCCAAGTTTAGCCCTGGTTTAGCCCCGGTTTAGCCCCGGTTTAGTCCCGGTTTAGCCCCGGTTTAGCCCAAGTTTAGCCCTGGTTTAGCCCAAGTGTAGCCCCGGTTTAGCCCCGGTTCAGTCCTAGTTTAGCCCTGGTTTAGCCCCGGTGTAGCCCTTGTTTAGCCCAAGTTTAGCCCTGGTTTAGCCCTGGTTTAGCCCTGGTTTAGCCCCGGTGTAGCCCAAGTTTAGCCCTGGTTTAGCCCCGGTGTAGCCCTGGTTTAGCCCTGGTTTAGCCCCGGTTTAGCCCCGGTGTAGCCCAAGTTTAGCCCTGGTTTAGCCCTGGTTTAGCCCTGGTTTAGCCCTGGTTTAGCCCTGGTTTAGCCCTGGTTTAGCCCTGGTTTAGCCCTGGTTTAGCCCTAGTTTAGCCCCGGTGTAGCCCTGGTTTAGCCCTGGTTTAGCCCTGGTTTAGCCCTGGTTTAGCCCTGGTTTAGCCCTGGTTTAGCCCTGGTTTAGCCCTAGTTTAGCCCCGGTGTAGCCCTGGTTTAGCCCTGGTTTAGCCCTGGTTTAGCCCTGGTTTAGCCCTGGTTTAGCCCTGGTTTAGCCCTGGTTCAGTCCTGGTTTAGCCCTGGTTTAGCCCTGGTTTAGCCCCGGTTTAGCCCCGGTGTAGCCCAAGTTTAGCCCTGGTTTAGCCCCGGTGTAGCCCTTGTTTAGCCCAAGTTTAGCCCTGGTTTAGCCCTGGTTTAGCCCCGGTTTAGCCCCGGTGTAGCCCAAGTTTAGCCCTGGTTTAGCCCCGGTGTAGCCCTTGTTTAGCCCAAGTTTAGCCCTGGTTTAGCCCTGGTTTAGCCCCGGTTTAGCCCCGGTGTAGCCCCAGTTTAGCCCTGGTTTAGCCCTGGTTTAGCCCTAGTTTAGCCCCGGTGTAGCCCTGGTTTAGCCCTGGTTTAGCCCTGGTTTAGCCCTGGTTTAGCCCTGGTTTAGCCCTGGTTTAGCCCTGGTTTAGCCCTGGTTTAGCCCTGGTTTAGCCCTAGTTTAGCCCCGGTGTAGCCCTGGTTTAGCCCTGGTTTAGCCCTGGTTTAGCCCTGGTTTAGCCCTGGTTTAGCCCTGGTTTAGCCCTGGTTCAGTCCTGGTTTAGCCCTGGTTTAGCCCTAGTTTAACCCTTGTTTAGCCCTAGTTTAACCCTAGTATATCCCTAGTTTAGCCCTAGTTCAGCCCTAGCTTAGCCCAAGTATAGCCCTAGTTTAACCCTAGTGTATCCCTAGTTTAGCCCTAGTTTCGCCCTAGTTTAGCCCTGGTTTAGCCCTAGTTAAGCCCTAGTTTAGCCCTGGTTTAGCCCTAGTTAAGCCCTAGTTTAGCCCTGGTTTAGCCCTAGTTAAGCCCTAGTTTTGCCCTAGTTAAGCCCTGGTTTAGCCCTGGTTTAGCCCTAGTTAAGCCCTAGTTTTGCCCTAGTTAAGCCCTAGTTTAGCCCTGGTTTAGCCCTAGTTAAGCCCTAGTTTCGCCCTGGTTTAGCCCTAGTTTAGCCCTGGTTTAGCCCTAGTTAAGCCCTGGTTTAGCCCTAGTTTAACCCTTGTTTAGCCCCGGTTTAGTCCTGGTTTAGCCCTGGTTTAGCCCTAGTTAAGCCCTGGTTTAGCCCTAGTTTAACCCTTGTTTAGCCCTAGTTTAACCCTAGTTTAACCCTAGTATATCCCTAGTTTAACCCTAGTTTCGCCCTAGTTTAGCCCTGGTTTAGCCCTAGTTTAACCCTAGTTTAACCCTAGTTTAACCCTAGTTTCGCCCTAGTTTAGCCCTGGTTTAGCCCTAGTTTAACCCTAGTTTAACCCTAGTTTAACCCTAGTTTAACCCTAGTTTCGCCCTATAAATCATCTCAGGCGTCAGAGATTAATGTCAGTGATTCAAAGAGACACTACCATGAGTTCCATTGAATTGATTTCTTTTTTTTTTTTTACTTTTTTGAGACTGAAATACAATTTTCATAATCATTTGGACGTGGTGTAGGCTTAGGCCCTGCACTAGCGAACAGCTGTAAGGTCTCATGTCAATACACTTGAGATTTGCATTTGCATCACTGTTAACCCTATCAGATTTTTTTTCAGCACTTTTTTTGTTGGGCAGGCATCTCATTTTTGTCAAATTTTAGTGACTTTTTGGTCACTTTTGTCACTTTTTCGTCAAATTATTCACATTATTCACATTTCAAATTATTCAAATTCTTATCACTTTTTTGTCCATTTTTTTGTCCATTTTTTCTCACTTTTTTGTAAAAAAATTGTCAATTTTTGTCATTTTTTTGTCACTTTTTCGTCAATTTTTTCTCAATTTTTCCTCAAATATTTCTCAATTTTTCGTCAATTTTTTCTCAATTTTTGTCAATTTTTTCTCACTTTTTGTCAATTTTTTCTCATTTTTTCTCAATTTTCCGTCAATTTTTTCTCACTTTTTTTTATCAAATTTTTGTCTTTTCTTTTTTCATTTTTTTGTCCATTTTTTCTCACTTTTTTGTAAAAAAAATGTCAATTTTTTTCATTATTTTTGTCAATTTTTCGTCAATTTTTTCTCACTTTTTGTTAATTTTTTCTCATTTTTTGTCATTTTTTCGTCCATTTTTTCTCACTTTTTTTTATCAAATTTGTGTCTTTTTTTTTCATTTTTTTGTCCATTTTTTGTCCATTTTTTCTCACTTTCTCCTCCATTTTTTCTCACTTTTTTCACATTTTCATCCTGGTTTTCGTCTCAGTTCTATCCCTATTTTCCCACCTTTTCCCAGAAGCTTTTGGACTGGGCTAAAGCTGGAGAAAATGTGCTCGGTTCAGGTGGGAGTTAAGGGGTTAATATAAAAGGCTATAAAAGGCCAACACTGGGTTCGCATTTTTGGCCCCCCAGTCCAAATGAGTTTGAGACCCCTGCTGTAAGGTCTCATGTCTATACACTTGAGATTTGCATAACTGTTCACCCTCGGGTCGCCAGGCTGGACCCTGCGCTGACGGAGGGCGTGCAGATGATGTCACAGCGTAGTAGCAGCCACGCGGCGACACAGACGAGTTGTTATTGTGTGTTTTGACACTTCAGAAGATGATTTTCCTCCAGTGTCAAAATAGATAATAACAGCGTGTGCACTTCGCGCTCGGTTGCCGTGCCGTTGCTATGCCGTGACATCACTCGCATCCCCTCGCGCTTTCCTCTACGAGCTGTTTACCATCCTAACATGTTTGTGTTGAATCAGCTCTCTCCTCCTCCTCCTCCTCCATCCATCTCCCTCCTCCGCTCACCCCCTCTTCTCTTTTTTAAACGTGTGAAATTATAATTATCAGAATTATGCTTTTAATGAACCGATAATGAGCGTCGTGCGGCGAGACGAGTCCATGAATTATTACCCGCGAAAACCCTTCCAGATTCACACGGCGGCGGAAGGCGGTGGATAAGTCGACAGATTGTGCCGCATATGCTTCTCTTTGCAACTTTTTTTGCGAAAGCGCGGCGGCGTCGGAGAGAAAGTGTGTTTGGGAACTGGCAACGCGGGTCTGTTTGTTTGCGGCGATGGCGGCGATGTCAGCTATTATTACACAGGCGAGCGGCGCCACAACACAATGAGAGGCGACGCCGAGGAGACGGGAAACTTCGGGTCTTTATTCACGTGGAAATAAGCAAAATGTTCAAGTCTTTGGCTGTGTCCGAATGTCCACACTCGTCACTAACGCCTCATTCACTACACAGGCCGCACTATATAGTCACTACAGGGGCGTCGGACTGGGGGGGTAAAGGGTGCTGAGTACCCAGGGCCCAGTGCAGTGTGGGGGCCCTCAAAAATCCTGCAAAAAGCGTTCTATATTGTACTTTCTAAGTTTCCTCATAATAGATGCTATAAGAATCAAGCACAACCGGGCTGAAATACAACGGTTGCTCGACAGAATTTTGCACAAACAATAATGATGGATGAATTTTCGGGCCCTGACCTTTAACCTCTTAACTCCCACCTGAACGGATCCCATTTTCTCCAGTTTGGCTTTACCCGAATCAGAAAGCTGCTTGGGGAAAAAAGCACCAAAACAGCCACAAAAAATGAGAAGAAAACAAGGATGTAAACGCGATGAAAAAGTGACAAAAATTCAACTAAAATGTGACAAAAATAAAAAAAAACATGTGACAAAAATTCAACAAAAAGTGACAAAAATTCAACAAAAAAATGACAAAAATTAAAAAAAAATGTGACAAAAAAACAACAAAAATGTGACAAAAAAACAACAAAAAAATGACAAAAATTCAACAAAAATGTGACAAAAATTTAAAAAAAAAATTGGCAAAAAAACAACAAAAATGTGACAAAAAAACAACAAAAATGTGACAAAAAAACAACAAAAATGTGACAAGAAAACAACAAAAAGTGACAAAAATTCAACAAAAAAAAGAAAAAATTCAACAAAAAAGTGACAAAAATTCAACAAAAATGTGACAAAAATTCAACAAAAAAATGACAAAAATTCAACTAAAATGTGACAAAAAACCTGGTTAGGCTGTATATAATTATGTTGTAATAGAAATGAAATGAACTGCACTGTAAAATGGTCACTGTTATGTGGTTAAAGAACATAAAATATGAGCAGGGGTCCACCAAGATCGTTTGTACCCAGGGCCCAGAATTAGGTGCTACGCCCCTGAGTCACTATATACTCACTATATACTCACTATATACTCACTATATACTCGCTATATACTCACTATATACTCACTGATTCTGTTGGCGATTCCGACAGAAGCCACGACTTTCTCTGAGCTGCGGCTGCAGATATGTTTATGTTTTTTAAAAAATTTTATCTGAATTTATTTATTGTTACAAACGTTTATTTTATGAAAGAGAACGACTTTTACAGGGGTTACTATCATCACAAAAAAAAGGAAAAAAAAAAAACACTCAAAAGTCCTGCAAAAAGCGTTCTATATTGTACTTTCTAAGTTTCCTCATAATTGATGCTCTAAGAATCAAGCACAACCGGCCTGAAATACAACGGTTGCTCGACAGAATTTTTGCACAAACAATAATGATGGATGCATTTTCGGGCCCTGACCTTTAACCTCTTAACTCCCACCTGAACGGATCCCATTTTCTCCAGTTTGGCTTTACCCTAATCAGAAAGCTGCTTGGGGAAAAAAGCACCAAAACAGCCACAAAAAATGAGAAGAAAAACAAGGATGGAAACGCGACAAAAATGTGACAAAAATTCAACAAAAAGTGACAAAAAATCAACAAAAATGTGACAAAAATTCAACAAAAAGTGACAAAAAATCAACAAAAATGTGACAAGAATTTAAAAAAAATGTGACAAAAAATCAACAAAAATGTGACAAAAAATCAACAAAAATGTGACAAAATTCAACAAAAATGTGACAAAAAATCAACAAAAAAGTGACATAAACTCAACAAAAATTTAAAAAAAATGTGACAAAAATTCAACAAAAAAGTGACAAAAACTCAACAAAAATTTAACAAAAAATCAACCAAAAAGTGACAAAAATTCAACAAAAAAGTGACAAAAATTCGACCAAAATATGACAAAAAATCGACAAAAAAGTGACAAAAATTTGACAAAAATGTGACCAAAAAAAATACAATACAATATAATACTAACATACAAAAGGTGACTCAACACATCAACAATGCGAAGAAAAAGATCAGTTTTGTGGGTCTTAGCTTTCAAATGAGGTGCTACACAGGCCTATACAATAACCAAAGAGGACAGAATGCATTTGCGGTTAAAGCCGAGCTCTACAGGACCCCAAAAGACTTCAGCCCTGTCCATGGAGGAACCCCTGGACACTGAAGCTCCGACAAGGCCTGGACGTTCTTCCTCCGTGCTCCTGGCCATGGGAGCGGATCTCTCCCTCCGTGGTTCTCCCCGACAGATCTATTTCCTGAATCCTTTTATTTTGACTCTGACTGCGATCGGCGCCGCCGCCTCCTTCCCTCCGGAGCCGCTCGCTCGGTTTGCGCCTCATTAGAATTCCTCCGACACACCTTTACGAGCCTTAAATATAAACCCCTCTCTCCGGAGCTGTTAATTGATGTAATATTGCATTTTTCCTCTTCCTCCTGCATGTGATTATCGCCCCGCTCGCTTTTACAACGGCTTTGACACGTCGGATTTCTCTAAAAAGAGGCTTTCACCTGCGAGCGGCTGGGAACGAGGGGGGGGGGGGACTGTTTAAAACGTGACGCGCCTCCTGCTGATCCGGAGAGAGAACAATGGCTTTGTGACCGGGGGAGGAACGGCGGTAAACATGGAAGAAAGTCTCAGGGCTCAGATGGACGTCCACACGCTAATGTTGCTATCACCG
Organism: Gobius niger; assembly: GCF_951799975.1. NCBI lineage: Eukaryota > Metazoa > Chordata > Actinopteri > Gobiiformes > Gobiidae > Gobius > Gobius niger. Next base: position 14,796,034 of record NC_136875.1, read on the forward strand.
CTAGCGAGGGCTGCGCGATGAGCCTAAACTGAGGTTCTGAGCAGGGGCGCAGCACCAAATTCTGGGCCCTGGGTACAAACTGGCCTGATTTAGTCTCACCATATTTGAAGCCTGTACCTTTAAGTGTATTGTCAGTAAATTGCTGTTGTATAAAGTTACGCTGGAATAGACTAAACGGCTCGAGCTCCACCTTTAACTAGAACCTGGGTCTGCGAGAACAGGCTATAGTCGGCCGGGTCTCCGACAGGGGCCGGGTCTCCGACAGGGGCCGGGTTCGTGGCTGGCGGAGACAAATTAAAGCCGGTCTCTAAAACAGGCCGGGGCTTTTATTAGAAACTATAGCAGTAGAAATATTCCCCATGTTTGGAATTTGTCTCATACTGGTGTAAATGAAAACTCACGTGCAGGAAGTAACAAACTGAACCCGGGCCGAGGGCGACGCTGCGGAGGAGCTGATCCCAGCGTAACTTTGACACAGATTTAGCCACTTTTCAAACCTTCTGTGACGATATTTGGAAACAGGGCAAATGTTGTGTGACCCTCCAGGGTTTTAATAAAGTCTCCATCGCGTCTTCAAAGCACGTCCAGCTGCTCCGTGTGCAGGTCAGTCCCACGCCTCAAAATAACTCCTCCCATCAGCGCGAGCGTCTCGTCTTCTCTCGGGTCAGTCTCATGATCGATCACAAACACAAACGCTCCGTCTAAACTCGCCTTTTACACAAGATGACAACAAATAATCCGGTCCTTTGGTAAAAACGAAACAGAAACCTGCAGTGACACTGATGTCAAAGCTCCGCTAACAGCAACGAAACACTTCCTGTTGTCCCGACAAAATAAAAGGCGTCAATGTTCTCCTGAATCGATACAAGACAAAAGCTCCTGAGCCTCTGAACCCTCGCGCTCTCAGAGGTGATAATTTTCCTTCAAATGATCGTCTGCACTAATTAAAATCACTTTTCTTCCCGTTCTGCTCCGGCGGCGGCGCGGAGGTGGTTAGCCTCGTTAGCGCACCTGAGCTCCTAATTAAAAGCCCAATCGTGTCAATTTGTGCATCCGGCGGCGGTCGCTGTTAGCAAACACCAAACCGATAATTAATGTTAGGACAGACTGAAGCGCAGGTATGAACGTCAGAGCGTTTTACATTAAAGCCGAAGGAAAAGGGAAATGCTGGAAGTTTAAAGACGTCACTTTAAAACGTTTGCTGCAGTTTAACCTCTTAACTCCCACCTGAACATGTTTTCTCCTGTTCTCCAAATTCTCCAAATCTAAAAGCTTCTTCAAAATAGCGACAAAAAACCAGAAGAAAATGAGGATGTAAATTGACAAAAATGACAAAAATCCAGCAAAAAAAGTGACAAAAATCCACAAAAATTCAGCAAAAAAGTGACAAAAATCCAGCAAAAAAAAGACAAAAATCCTGCAAAAAACGAGGAAATCCAGCAAAATAAACGAGAAAATTCAGCAAAAAACGACAAAAATCCACAAAAATTCTGCAAAAAAAAGAAAAGAAAATTCAGCAAAAAAAGTGACAAAAATCCACAAAAATCCAGCAAAAAAAGAGAAAATTCAGCAAAAAAAGTGACAAAAATCCACAAAAATCCAGCAAAAAAAGTGACAAAAATCCACAAAAATTCAGCAAAAAAGTGACAAAAATCCAGCAAAAAAAAGACAAAAATCCAGCAAAATAAACGAGAAAATTCAGCAAAAAACGACAAAAATCCACAAAAATTCTGCAAAAAAATGACAAAAATCCAGCAAAAAAAAAAATAGAAAATTCAGCAAAAAAAGTGAAAAAAATTCAGCAAAAAATCAGCACAAAAATTCACAAAAATCCAGCAAAAATCAGCAAAAAATCCACAAAAATCCAGCCAAAAAAAGACAAAAGAGCAACAAAAAAGTAGCAAAAAAAAGTGATAAAAACCCATAAGGGAAATACAAAGTGACCACAATGGCAAAGAGGAGGGAATGCATTTGGTTTTGGCGGGTGGTCAGAGGTTAAAGAAAAATGAGTCTTTACTGTTTTCCCTTCACATGTGTTTAAAACGGACAATATTGAACTTAAAGCTCAGAGTCAGGATTAGAAAAGGCTTAAAGTGACACATTTAACACAATTAACTGAACATTTCGCTCATTCTTGTCCAGTTTTCTTTACTTTGACCATGTTTGTGATGTTTATAGTTTCACTTCCTGTTGGAAACTGACAGGAAGTGACATAAATGAAGGAAAACAACGTTAAACTGTTGCCGTGCCGACCATTTTATGTCTATAGATACAGACGGCGTCTCGTCATAGAAGGGGGACATTTTACACTTTCGCCTTTTCGTGGAAACGATGATTTTTCTCCCCCCGATAAAACACAATTACCATAAAATAACAGCTGTAACTTCCCCCGATAATGAACTCCAGCGAAGTCTCGTCATTAGAGCGAAAAACACCGACGAGGTTCACGTTTTGTTAAGAATAACGAGAGTCAAAAATCGCAGCGGAACAAACGAGGAACTGACGAGACACGATTAATTACCACCTTTCACCTTCTAACGAGCTCGGGTTCAGGTAGGATTCAGACTCCGCACGATCCGATGTACGGCGGGAGCCAGATGTTTGCACACACTTCATACAAAGACACATCTGCATTTATTACTCACGGTCACACATGAAGCAATTAGAATAAAAAAAAAATGTATTTGTCAAATGCAGAAGAATGAGAGATGCCATTTTGTATTGGGGTGGTTATGGGGGAAGTGGGACTTTTAAGTCTTTAATGTTGTGTATTTTTTAGAAGCTTTAAACGTCTATTTTACACCAGTGGTTTTCAAAATCATTCATATTACTGGACTTACAGTTGTGGGTTCGAGTCCCAGCTCTGGTTATTTCGGCAACACTGTGAAGACCCTCTGGACTCCAGGCCGGTGAGACGGGTTTGTGCCACAGCTCTGCCCCAGACGCTTTGACTCCAGACTCACGTGCAGGAAGTAACAAACGGGAACCCGGGCCGAGGGGGACGCTTTTTTTTGTCACATTTTGTCACATTTTTTGTCCTTTTTTTGTCTTTTTTAGTCATTTTTAATACATTTTTTGTCATTTTTTTTGTCACATTAAAAAAATTGTTTTAAATTTTTCGTCACATTTTTTATCACATTTTTGTCATTTTTTCGTCATTTTTTTGTCACAGTTTTCACTGTATCACAGGAAGACTGTTTTAAAGGAAGAAACACATGTTATATTTGATGTAAATGAAAGTGAATGATTTGATGTGTTTGAGAGAGGAACATCCCTGAACAAATGAAGCTACGTCTGTGCGTCCTATAAAAGAAAACTGCAAAAACTTTATTTATTTTGTCACTTTTTTTGGTCATTTTTTGTCAAATTTTTTGTCATTTTTTGTCATTTTTGTCATTTTTTTCATCACGTTTTGTAACTTTTTTGTCTTTTTTTTAATACATTTTTTGTCTTTTTTTCTCACATTTTTGTTACATTTTTAGTCATTTTTTTGTCTTTTTGTGTCTTTTTTTTAATCATTTTTAATACATTTTTTTGTCATTTTTTTGTCATTTTTAATTCATTTTTTGTCATTTTTTTTGTCACATTTTGTCAAATTTTTTTAAATAATTGTTTGTCCTTTTTAAAAAAATGTTTTTTAAATTTTGTATCACATTTTTGTCATTTTTTGTCATTTTTTTCATCACGTTTTGTAACATTTTTGTCTTTTTTTAATCAATTTTTTGTCATTTTTTTGTCACATTTTTGTCTCATTTTTGTCACATTTCTCGTCATTTTTTGTCATTTTTTTTGTCTTTTTGTGTCTTTTTGTGTCATTATTAATACATTTTTTGTCATTTTTTTGTCACATTTTGTCGCATTTTATAAATAATTTTTTGTCCTTTTTTTTAATTTTTTTTATTTTTCGTCACATTTTTTATCACATTTTTGTCACTTTTTTTGTCATTTTTTGTCACATTTTTGTCTCACTTTTGTCACATTTCTTGTCACATTTTTTGTCATTTTTTTGGCACATTTTTGTCTCATTTTTGTCACATTATTTGTCATTTTTTGTCTTTTTTTTGTCACATTTTGTCTTTTTTTTTAAACCATTTTTTGCCATTTTTTGTCATTTTTTGTCATTTTTTATCAATTTTTTGTCATTTTTTTTGGCACATTTTTGTCTCATTTTTGTCACATTTCTTGTCAAATTTTATCATTTTTTTGTCACATTTTGTCACATTATTTGTCATTTTTTTGTCTTTTTTTGTCATTTTTAATACATTTTTTTGTCACATTTTGTCTTTTTTTCCCACATTTTTATCACATTTTTGTCTATTTTGTCACATTTTGTCACATTTTGTCACAAAGAAAACTGCAAAAACTTTATTTATAGGGCCGGGAACAAGATGGCCGCCAGAAGTGCCATTTGTTCTACTGTGGAAATGACTTTCTGGTCCGTGTAAAGAAGCGCGAGTGGACCATTCAAAGGTTTACTCCGGTAAATGTTCCGCAGTGTTGCTTTAAAGAGAAGTTTTCCCGTGTTTTCCTGTTGATCTGAAGTCGAAGCTAAAACACTTGTCGAGTCGAGTCCAATTACTTCAGTCGCGCCCGCTAACCGCTAATGAGGCTAACGAGGCTAACGAGCTCCCGGCACTGAACCTCCAATCAACATAATGACACCAATAACCGGGCAATTAACAGGAGAGGCCCATTACCCAGCATGCACTGCAGCCGCTGTCAGGGAGCAGATTAACACAGGCCAGAGCGGATCATAAAAACAACGCGTCGAAACACAGTTCAGCGTGTTTTTGAACGAGTGAGGGCGGGAAGTCGATAATAATGTGACTCTAGGTTTTAACCTCTTAACTCCCGCCTGAACCGAGAGCATTTTCTCCAGTTCAGCTTTACCCAAACCCTGTAGGCCAGTGTAACACCTCAATTGAAAGCTAAGGTCTACAAAACTCATCTAAATGGATCTTTCTAATCATTTCTAGTCATCTAATTTTTTTCCATCTTTTTTGAGGGGGGGTTAATTCAACTCATTTTGTAACTTTTTTGTCATTTTTTTAAATCATTTTTTTGTCAATTTTAATCAATTTTTTGTCATTTTTTTGTCAATTTTAATCCATTTTTTGTCATTTTTTAGTCAATGTTTTGTAATTTTTTTGTCATTTTTAATCAATTTTTTGTCATTTTTCATCACATTTCGTCACATTTTTTGTCATTTTTTTGTCATTTTTTAATCATTTTTTTGTTATTTTTGGGCACATTTTGTCATTTTTTGTCATTTTTTGTCAATTTTAATCAATTTTTTGTCACATTTTAGTCATTTTTTTTGTCATTTTTTAGTCAATGTTTTGTAATTTTTTTGTCATTTCTAATCAATTTTTTGTCATTTTTCATCACATTTTGTCACATTTTTGGTCATTTTTTAATCAATTTTTTGTCATTTTTTGTCATTTTTTTGTCAATTTTAATCAATTTTTTGTCACATTTTTGTCACATTTTAGTCATTTTTTAATCAATTTTTTGTCGTTTTTGTGTCACATTTTTGTAATTTTTTTGTCATTTTTAAATCAATTTTTTGTCATTTTTTGTCACATTTTTGTCATTTTTTAATCAATTTTTCACCATTTTTGGGGCACATTTTCGTCATATTTTGTCACATTTTTTGTCATTTTTTTGTCACTTTTTTGTCATTTTTTTGTCACTTTTTTGTCATTTTTGGTCATTTCTTAATCATTTTTTTGTTATTTTTTGGGCACATTTTTGTCACATTTTTAGTCATTTTTTGTCTTTTTTTTGTGTCATTTTTTAATCCATTTTGTCACATTTTCGTCACATTTTTTTGTCACTTTTTGTCATTTTTTGTCATTTTTTAATCAATTTTTTGTTATTTTTTGGGCACATTTTCGTCACATTTTGTCACATTTTTTGTCATTTTTTGTCATTTTTTAATCCATTTTTGTCACATTTCCATCATTATTTTCGTCTCAGTTTTGTCGCTATTTTCTCTCCTTTTTTCCAGAAGCTTTTGGATTGGGGTAAAGCCAAACTGGAGAAAATGTGCTCGGTTCAGGCGGGAGTTAAGGGGTTAAACCATTGACTTCTCACACTGTGGTCCATTCTCCAAAAAAAGCTGATGCTGATCCACGTCCTGGGTCCTGGAGCTGAAGGGGGAGGAGCTGGGGCCGGGTGAGGAGGGGGGGGGGCGTGTGGGGGCCCGCCGGAGTTTCCCCTGTCCCTGATGTATCCTGTGCATGTGTTTAAGTAAAGGCTATAAAAGAGAAATGATGGGCCTGAGACGAGGTGAGGACAGGGGGGGAAACTCCACAGCCCTGCAGAGGTGAGGCCGAGGAGCGGATCTCCATCACCGGGGGAAGCAACAACGTTCAGTATTTATTAAGAACATTTTGCTCAAAAATGTGAGTAATTTAGAACATTTTACTTAAATCAAGCAACATTTAAGTAAAATATCCCACAATTCTTCACTAAACAAGAATGTTTTCCTTAAATTTTCTGAGGACATTTTGCTTAATTCTAGTTATTTATTTGCTTAAATTTAGTGTTTCTTTCTTGTTTTATGATGAGAAAAATATTCAAGGAAAAACAATTGGTAACACTTTACATTGCGGGCCGGTTCATCCGTGGTAATTCAGTACTATCAGTGGTAATTACTAATAATGACAGTGGTACTTATTGTGGTACTAAAAGTGGTAATTACTAGTATTATGGTTAGGGGTTAGGATTAGGGTTAGGGAGACACAGATTTACTACAGTATCTCTCGTTAATAAGAGATACAGTGGTGATGCTCTTAGTAATCAAGGTTGTACTTCTATTTACGTTGGTACTTTAAGTGATAGTTTCTAGTAGTTTCAGTGATACATCAATGGTACTTATTGGTAATTAAAGAATACTACAGCAGCAATTCATAGGTAGTTAGTGTGGTACTTCTACAAACAGAAGTAATTTCTAGGATTGTGTGACTATAAAACAACATAAATCAGCATTAGGGAAAACAAGAAGTACAACCTTCGTTACTAAGAGTTACCACTGTATCTAGAAGTACATACCTGGTAATTCTCACTATAGTATCCTTTAAGTACCACAATAAGTACCTAGAAGAAGTATCACTATTATTACTAGTATTTACCACTGTAAGTACCACAACAAGTACCATTTTAAGTACCACTGAATGTACTACCGTAAGTACCACTGCAAGTACCACCATAAGTACCTAGAATTACCACTGTATCACTGTATGTACCACCGTAAGTACCACAATAAGTATCTAGAATTACCTTTGTAAGTACCAAGGACTTACCGGCCCGTAATGGAAAGTGTTACCAAACAATTCTTAGCAAGAAAAAAATGCCGACCCCATTGGCAGAATGTTTTCCTTCAATCAAGACAAAACGTCTTATTTTAAGATTCTTTTCCTTGTTTTTAGAAGGGCACTTTTTGCAGTGTGGTCTTACGCTCGGGAGCTGGGTCTCAATCCAAGTTCGTTCTGGAAAGTCGAGGCCCCGGACTGTGATCGAGTCCAGGGTCCAGGAGCCTGTGGTGGATCTATGAGAGACCAACAGGCCCAGAACCTTCTATGGACCCACCACCTGCAGGGGGCGCTATAAACCACTAAAAACATGTACAATAGTAGTGAGTGGTTGGTGGGAGAGTCTTGTTTTTGTCACTTTTTTCATCATCACATTGTTGTCGCCTTCATGTTGCACTTTCATCCTTTTCTCTGGTCATTTTTGTTGCTATTTTGACACTTTTTTTTTCAGATTTGGGTAAAGCCAAACCGCAGAAACGTTCTTTGTACCGACCCATCGCTACAAGAATCTCATTAAATAAACTCTCCAAAGTGAGTGCCCCGTTCCTGCCTCTCGCGGTGACTCTCCCCCGTCGCCGTAGCGATGTGCCGATGATTTACGGGCGGCCATTTTGACGCGTTAATGACGGGTTTGGGTTTTACAGAGCGGTCGGTCTGGTTCAGAGCAGACATGGCCTCGGGCTCCGCGGCTCCTCACACGACAAACGGCTCGGAGACTAAACGGACACTTCGTCACCAAAACCGCTCAGAAACGGCGGCGGCCATTTTGTCACGTTTGTTAATTATGTCCAGGGTGTGTCCAGACGCAGAGGAGTTTCAGGGAGGGCAGAGCCGTGGGAAGATATTTTAGATAGGGGGCGCTGAGGGACAAAATTTACCCCCAAAATACTTTTTCTGTGCATGAATCCTATTTATTAACCTCTTAACTCCCGCCTGAACCGAGAGCATTTTCTCCAGTTCAGCTTTACCCAAATCCTGTAGGCCAGAGTCACGCCTCATTTGAAAGACCTACAAAACTAAATTGATCTTTTTCCTCACGTCAGATTTTTTTTTCATCACTTTTTTTGCTGGGCAGTCGACTCATTTTTGTCAAATTTTCGTGATTTTTTTGTCACTTTTTCGTCAAATTATTCGCATTTTTTGGGCAAATTCGTATCAGTTTTTTGTTCATTTTTTCTCAATTTTTCGTCATTTTTTTCAATTTTTTTTGTCACTTTTTCGTCAAATTATTCAAAAAAAAAATTAAAATTCGTTCTCACTTTTTCGTCCATTTTTTGTCACTTTTTCGTCCATTTTTTCTAAAATATTCGTCAAATTTTTCGTTTTTTTTGGTCCATTTTTTCATCACTTTTTTTGTTGGGCAGTCGTCTCAGTTTTGTCAAGTTTCATGACTTTTTTTTGTCACTTTTTCGTCAAATTATTCGAATTTTTTTGGCAAATTCGTATCACTTTTTCGTCCATTTTTGTCATTTTTTGTACATTTTTTTGTCACTTTTTCGTCAATGTTTTCTCACTTTTTTCACATTTCCATCCTTGTTTTCGTCTCAGTTTTGGACTGGGGGTAAAGCTGGAGAAAATGTGCTCGGTTCAGGTGGGAGTTAAGGGGTTGATATTGCCTGCAGTTCACAAACCGTCCACCAAGGGGGTGCTGCAGCGCCCTCAGCACCCTGGGTTCCCACGGCCTTGAGGGAGGGGCCATAGAGTAAACTCAGCTCTGGACTGGGATTGTTTTTCTCGGCTGCTTAAAAACATGCCTGAAGTGTTGCCTTGGCACATTCACGTATTTCTGAGTAATCTGTAAAAACTCTGATGGCGGCCATTTTAGGGATAGGTTTGCCTGAGTCCTCCTAGGAACGCCCCCACCTCCTGGAGACGCCTCCGAGCTTTGGTCACCAGCCGAGTAACCAACCACTGCTCCTCAGCAGAACCCCCTCCCCACTGATGCCACAGACAGCGTGTGAGATTTGTTCTGGTTTTAGATGAGATAAAACCTCTAGCAGTATTTATCTTCTTAACTCCCACCTGAACAGATCCCATTTTCTCCAGTTTGGCTTTACCCTAATCAAAAAGCTTCTTGGGAAAAAAGCACCAAAACAGCCACAAAAAATGAAAAGAAAACAAGGATGTGAACCCAGCTAAAATGTGACAAAAATTCAACAAAAATTCAACAAAAATTCAACAAAAATTCAACAAAAATTCAACAAAAATTCAACAAAAATTCAACAAAAATTCAACAAAAATTCAACAAAAATTCAACAAAAATATGACAAAAATTCAACAAAAATGTGACAAAAATTCAACAAAAAATGACAAAAATTCAAGCAAAAAGTGACAAAATATCAACAAAAAAATGACAAAAAATTCAACAAAAATTCAACAATAATGTGACAAAAAATTAACAAAAAAGTGACAAAAATTCAACAAAAAAGTGACAAAAATTCAACAAAAAAGTGACAAAAATTGTGTCTGACTGTCTGACTGTCTGTCTGTCTGACTGTCTGTCTGACTGCGGTGTCGTCCGGTCGCCGCCGGTGCTGATGCAGTTGCCACGGAGACGCCGTCACCGTCGGGCGTCCGCCGACGGCCCGACAGATGGAGGTGCGCGACGAGGTGCGCGACCGTCAGGAGGAAGAGGAAACAGGAAGACGAGACCGTTCCACTTTCCTCCTTTTCATCCCTCTGGTTTTCACGTTTTCTGGACTGACCTGAGTCTCAGTCTGACGTCATGAATCCCAGAGCTCGGGGTCGTCTGTGTTAAAAACAGAGCTTTCAGTGTGAGGTGAACCCTGATGCAGCGAAGGTGAGGCTTCCCCGTCTGCGGCAGGAGCGAGGGCAGGAATTCAGGGACAGATGGTGCGGTAATAACAGCTCCTGTCCGTCTGTCTGTCTGCGGACACATCTGAGCATGTCTGTCAATATCTCCACAAAACAAAACCACCAGATTCACTCAAGCAGCGTCTCCTCTGCAACACTGGGAAAACAATCGTCCTCTTCATGGAGAAACGACAGAGATACTCGAACCAGGGATAAATCTGAAGTTTGAGTCTTTATCAAACCTCTTATCGCCACTGGAAATGTTGATTATTTTGTTTCATTTCAAGTGAGAATGAACAGTTTGTCTCCGGTTTCCAGTGAAAAGAGCTCAGTCACATTAACAGCACTACAAAAAGTGAATATCATTGGCTTAAATGAGTTGAATTGAGGAAATGTTTCTTGTTTTGAGCGGTTTTCACTCATTTAGACACTTTTCCTGATCAGACTGAGTTTGCTTTGCTTGTTTGAGGACATGTCAGACCAGTTCTAGGGTAAATCTCGCTTGAAATAAGAAAGTAAAATTGCCAATGAGATAAGACCGTTTTTCTTTCCCCATTGGCAAAGAAAATGACCTGAAATAAGGACGAAATGTATCGAAACGAGTCAGAAACATCTCAGAACAAGTGAAATAATCCAGGACAAATGCCCAAGAACTTCTTAACTGGTCAAAACAACTAACATTTGGATTATTGTGCTCAGATTAAGATGTTTATACTGATCTAGTTAAATACTTTTTGCAGTGATGGTGGCACAGTCAGAGCCTCCGGAATAAGGTGAAAAGATACAGACGCATCTCGTCATGAATGGGGGCGTGGCCTCGCCGAGGGGGAAAATAGAATCTTTAGAGAAACACAATTTTTCACTCTTTTTTGCCATTTTCTGGTGGAATATCAACTTATTTATGACATAAATAAAGTCAAGTGTAAATCAGGTCCATATGGATATTTTCTCACAGCAGTTGTAGCTAGCGCTAGCTAACCGTTAGCATTAGCTTGATGCTGGCATGTAGCATGAAGTTAGCATTCTCCGATATTCATGTATTTATGGGCTTGTAGGAGCTATTTGTCAGTTTTTTGATGTAAAGCTAAAATGTCACTTTTTGTTTATTAGTTGCACATAAGTATGTTTTCTTTTTTGTTATGTAGTTTTCAATATGCTAAGTTAAGTCTAATTTGCTTACTTTTTGTTTTATTTTACTTGGTTAGTCTTTTATTGCGCACCTAGGGGATATAGGGGAGTAGCGCACATTGTCCAAACACGCACCTGGGTGGGCTAATGGTTTTTTACCAGTCACGTCGGAGAGGCAGCAAGTAGGCCTTTACATGAAGTCTTGCTGTTTGCCGTCCAAATCTGGAAAATAAACCCTCTGTTTGAACCTATAAGTTTGTTTGGACAATGCTCTCTTTTGAACGCTGCGTAAACCAAAAACCCAGGGTGCGTCTGAAGTGTTTATTTGAAGTTTTCTTATGTCGCAGTTTAAGTTTAAGTTTTTGTTGACAAATACTCACTACAGGGCTGTTGAACCACTTTGCTCCTCCCCATGTCTTTATTTAGTAGAAACTATATTCATAATTCAGCATTTGTTACAGTAGTTTTTGAATAATTAGACAAAGTTTAGATTTTTTCAAAATTGTTTTCCCCCTTAACTGTTTTCAAAAATGACCATATATGGGCGATTCCAGAGATGCCGTCTGTATCTATAAAACCCTCTTAAAGGGAAAAACGAGAACACTCCAGTGTACGAGTCTTAGTGTGGCGGAACAATCTGAACACTGACATAAAAATTGCAACTTCTTTGGCCATTTTTAAAAAGAAGTTAAAAATTGAGCTTCTAGGAAAATACAATAAACCCCAGCTGGACCTCTAAAAATAAATGAATAAATAAATAAAAAAAAGACTAAAGTAGCTTGTGTCTGATGGTTAGGGCTGTGCAATTAATCGAAATTCGATTACGATTTCGATTACAACAGTAAACGATTACACAATTAGCATAATCGCAAAAAATCGATTATAATTTTTATTATTTTTTTAATCTTTTTTTTTTTTTTCAATTTTTTTCTTTCTAATTTTTAATTTTGGGATTTTTGTCACTTTTTTGCTGGATTTTTGTCTTTTTTTCTGCTGGATTTTTGTCACTTTTTTTATGGAATTTTGTCTTTTTTTATGGATTTTTGTCTTTTTTTTGCTGGAGCTTCTGAAACAGGTGGAGACTCAGAACATGAGGAGAAACTTCAGATGTTCAGCTAAACATGGGCTGGAAAAGTTACAGCAGCAGCAGAATGACAAAAAGCACCTTTACCATATTTACCTTTATGACTTTGCAAAGTGAACACATTGTATTAGTGTTTAAAGGCGTCACAACAGTAAAGTGAGGAGCCTTTTCTCTCAGAGCTACATTATCAGGTCAATGAATTTAATCTGTATTAAGGACACGTGTGCGACCACATGATCCATAGTTAAATAAAAAATAGAGAATATGGAAATGTATTCAAACACTACAAATAATTACAGCAACATTGACAGTAGCCCAAGCCCCATCAGTTCTAACTGTCGGTCACACAAAGGCCTGAGGTCAGTGAAGCTTAAACATGTGCAGATAGGTAATGTACAGTCTATTTTAAGTTACACCATGGTCTGGGTGAATACTGGATTCTGATTGGCTGGTGCATTATTTTGGTGTAACCGCACACGTAGTCCGGTAGTTAAATCACTGGGATATCACTCCGCTGTGGGCATCGCCATAGCAACGCCTGACACAGCTGAATCAGATAAAGGCGTAATTAGTGACTGACAGGAACGTATGAGATGGATTTTGTTTAATTTCAACATTTTTGGCCAAAACAAAGCGTTTGCTAAATGTTTGTAGAGGAGAGTGAGCAGCTAGGTTAGCTACTGTTAATAACATATGAGCTTTACATTTCTATTGGAAACGGTTAAGGCTATTCATCATTTTCAGGCGTACATAAAATGATCCTGCATTGAAGCATCTTTGTCTGGATTAGTAAAGTCAAACATAAAAGTTTGAGTTGGGGGGGCCCAGGTGTGAGCGACTCCACCGCAGCTGTTTCCATAAACAGTTGAGCTGGTTGAGCTAGCTAGCTTTAGCTTCAGGTTAAACAGCGTAAAAGGTAAATAACTCCTGCCCACGAGTGCCGCATATCGGTGTTTCCTTCCAGGGAAAAGTGTTTCCGGGTTAGTCCTGTTGTGTTGTGATTCTGTGCTGATGTTGTGTCGTTGAGCCTGACTGAGATCCTCGTAATAGCTGCGGAGAATGACTCGCTCTGAGACCAGCCTTCAGTGACCGGCTAATAACCCACACAAAATAGTCCCGTAGTCTGGCAGATTTAGTGACTTTAGTCAATGAAAAACACATTTATTATAAATGTTAGGTTTGTGGGACCCTGGTATAAGAGGATTAAACAACGAGGAGCCGCGTTAGACGTTATAATGCAGGAGGAACAACACTCCGCTGCGCGTCGTGGTGTTCTTGACTCCGCGCCGTGCATTATAACCGTCTAATGCACGGCTCCGAGTTGTTTAATCCTTACTTATATTATAGCAAACAATAAAAAGTTGCTAAATCATAATTGACTTCATATAAAAGGCTCCGTCTGTTGCGGCCCATGACCAACACTATTTCCCCCCTTGGCGAGGCCACGCCCCCTTCTATGACGAGATGTCGTCTGTATCTATTGGCCTTTAGCTGTGAGGTCACGTGAAACCCGGCCATTTTATAAACATTCAAATAACTTTTCTGTCCGACATTTATTGATTCATTTGCTGCTTCGCTGAAATTAAAAGATTATTGTAACAGATCCTTGTAAATAGTGATATTTTCAAAAGCATTAAAACCTGTCATATGCACTTTAAACTCAAAGACCCGGATCGGGACCCGGATCGGGACCTCCCTGTAGGATCACATACGAACAGAAGCATATTTTACAAATCCGTTTTTTTTATTTTTTATTCAACATCGTTTTTGTTTTTTTTTCTTCCAAACACAAAAACCAAATCTGAAGCCACTGTTACAGTTAGTGCATCGTGAAAATGAAAAAATATCTCTAATAATAAACAAGTGCTACATAAGGAACGACGGTGAGGTAAGTCTGTCCGGGAAGAGACGAAACGGCACGACGCGTTAATATCATTATATCATCACTATGTACACGCCAATGCATAGAATACTTTATACAGCACACGTAATGTCCAGAGGCTCCTCCCTCCGGCCAGAGGCTCCTCCCTCCGGCCAGAGGCTCCTCCCTCCGGCCAGAGGCTCCTCCTGCCCGAGTATTGCATCGTTTTCTCCAAATAAATAAGTAAAAGTGGCAAAGGCTCCGGGCAGATTCTGGTCGGTCCGGGGCCAGTCCTGGTTTCGTCCTTTTTAAGGCCCGTTTAGTCCACGTTTAGTCCTGGTTTAGTCCTGGTTTAGTCCTGGTTTAGTCCTGGTTTAGTCCTGCGTCCGTGACAGGGATGAAGAACAGGCTGGACTTTGTCGAACAGAAAGTGATTCCACGTTTTCCCTCAGGTTACGGCACAAAAACAGAAACGGTAAAGTTTGCGTGAAACAAGTGCATTTGAGAAACTGCTCTGAAGAAATCTGTCCATGAGACAAGTCAGAGCTGACGTTAGCATGTAGCATGAAGCTAGCATAGCTTCCCGGTTAGCCGTGTCTGTTTTTTAAAGTATTTGCTCCTCTTTATGTCTCTTTAGTATTTTTAGAACAATATACGAATGATTCAGCTTTTGTTAAAGGAGCGGTGGAGGGACGGGAGGAAGTTCAGTATTGTCTTTGTTTTCCCTCTGATGCTTCGAACACGACCATATATGGGTGAATCCAAACATGCCGTCGGTATCTTTACGTTTGTTAAGTGTGACGTCACGCACATTAAGAATCTACGTCCAAACTGTACCAAAAAAACTTTCTCTGAATATCCTGCTGAAAAAACAACAGATAAAACTGTCATATTTAAAATAAGCCTTGATTGTGATTAGAGCTAATTATTATAGTGAATAAAGCTAAAGCTCCAAGAACCCGGAAGTGGAGCGATGACATCATGGCATCAGATATTAAAATGCCACCACTAGCTTCAGCATGCTAACGCTAATGCTAATGCTAACTGCAATCAAGGCCGGGACAGAAACTATAGCTGTATCCGAATGTCCACCCTAGTCCCTAACCCCTCATTCACTACATAGGCCCGCACTATATAGTCAGTTTATAGTCAGTATATAGGGGATAGTGTGGACATTTGGACACAGCCCTTGACTGGACCACCTAAAGTCAAAATACTAACCAGCCGAGTGTTTTATTTAGTTTATGAAATGCTGTTAAAGAATAACTGTTCATGTGAGTTAATAATTCTCTAAGCCTGAGTCGTGTAGTTCAGGATATTTAGTGTAGAAAAGTCAGTTTAATGTTTGTCCATTAGGTTTAACTGATAATTAATCTGTAATGTTTCGTTTGCAAGACATTATTGATCATAAAATGGAGCTTTTTCACTCACAGCAGCTGCTTTTAAGAAAGTCTCTTGGTATCGGGAAATATCGGATATCGGCAGATAATAAAACTGGATCGGTTTGTCTCTCATTAGGAGCAGGTTTTGTGTCGGCAGCAGGAGAATCCGAAATGTTACGCCTTTAAATGAACAAACATCTTAATTGAAGTCATTTGGACAGATTTCCTGGAATCAGTTTCTCTTTCTATTCAACCCCTTAACTCCCGCCTGAACCGAGCACATTTTCTCCAGTTTGGCTTTACCCCAATCCAAAAACTTCTGGAAAAAAGCTGTGAAAATAGCGACAAAACTGAGACGAAAACAATGATGGAAATGTGACAAAAAAGTGACGAAAAATTGATGAAAAAGTGGCAAAAATGTCACAAGAAATTGACAAAAAAATGACAAAAAATGACAAAAAATGACAAAAATGTGACAAAAAAGACAAATATTTGATAAAAAATGGATGTCATTTTTTTTTAAATGTGACAAAAAATGACAAAAAAAATGACAAAAATGTGACGAAAAATTGATGAAAAAGTGGCAAAAGTGTCACAAAAATGACACAAGAAATTGACAAAAAATGACGAAAAATTGACAAAATTTGACAAAAAAAGGACAAAAAATTGATGAAAAATTCATAAAAAAGTGGCAAAAATGTCACAAAAATGACACAAGAAATGTGACATAAAAGTGACGAAATTTGATAAAAAATGGATGAAAAAAATTAAAAAATGTGACAAAAAATGTGACAAAATGTTACAAAATGTTACAAAAAAATTACAAAAATGTGACGAAAAATTTATGAAAAAGTGGCAAAAATGTCACAAGAAATTTACAAAAAATTGACAAAAAATTGACGAAAAATTGACAAAAAATTGACAAAAAATGACGAAAAATTGACAAAAAATTGACAAAAAAAGAACAAAAAATTGAGAAAAATTGTATGAAAAAATGGCAAAAATGTCACAAAAATGACACAAGAAATTGACAAAAAATGACAAAAAAGTTATGAAAAATTGACGAATAAATTACGAAAAATTGACAAAAATGAGTTGAATACCCAACAAAAAAATGCTGAAAAAAAACTGTGATGACGTGAGGAAAAAGATCCTCTCAGTTCAGGCGAGAGTTAAGAGGTTAAAGAAAACTTCACGTCTTTGAGATGAGTTGACCTTTGTGCAGTTACAGATTTAGAACATCTGATGTGAGCGGTTTTGACTCTGCAGAGTAAAAGAACTCGGCCGTGTAGAAACTGTCCTGGGTTCAGGGGGGGGGGAAAGCGGTTCATCAAACACCTTTTTTTTGCATTCATTTGGTTTATTGCCCCACCCTGACTGTCTCTGGGTGGAATGTTTCAGTCCTCACTCGGGCGGGTCCCGGCCCTCGCCCCCCCCGGAGCCTGGCACTTGGGGTGCAGTCCGAGCCCGGGTCAGTCGTCGCTGATCACGTCCACCTCCTCGCTGCCCTGCTGCGTGGCGGCTCTCCAGCGGCTCACGTGCTGGCTGCCCTTACGCTTCTGCTGCGACTCGGGGCTCTCCTCCTCCAGCTTCTGACGCTTGTGCTTCGTCCGGCGGTTCTGGAACCACACCTTCACCTGTGGACGAGGAGAGAACCATTAGAGAACTACAGGAACCACACCTTCACCTGTGGACGAGGAGAGGACCGTTAGAGAACTACAGGAACCACACCTTCACCTGTGGACGAGGAGAGGACCGTTAGAGAACTACAGGAACCACACCTTCACCTGTGGGCGAGGAGAGGACCGTTAGAGAACTACAGGAACCACACCTTCACCTGTGGACGAGGAGAGGACCGTTAGAGAACTACAGGAACCACACCTTCACCTGTGGACGAGGAGAGGACCGTTAGAGAACTGCAGGAACCACACCTTCACCTGTGGACGAGGAGAGAACCGTTAGAGAACTACAGGAACCACACCTTCACCTGTGGACGAGGAGAGAACCGTTAGAGAGCTACAGGAACCACACCTTCACCTGTGGACGAGGAGAGAACCGTTAGAGAGCTACAGGAACCACACCTTCACCTGCAGACAGGGGCGTAGCACCAAATTCTGGGCCCTGGGTACAAACTATCTTGGTTAGTTTTAGGTGGAGCATAATGATTATTAGCATCACATTAAACAGGAGGGCTGCACCAGGACATGGGATATTTGTGCTGAGAATAACACATGTGTGACTTTAAAATAGGCATTAAAATGCTTTTTTACAAAAAAATTATGATACTATGATGCCTCTGTGGCCACAGGCCTGAACACAAAACTCAAAGGCTTCAGTCTGATTCAGTCTCACCATATTTGAAGCCTGTACCTTTAAGTGTGTTGTCAGTAAATTGTTGTTGTACAAAGTTACGCTGGAATAGACGGCTCCACCTTTCACTAGAACCAGGTTGACTCGTCTCCAAAGCTGCGCATTTATAATGGTAGTCTCCAAATGCGCGCGGCTAATTAGCATAATTAATTAAGTGAAAATATGTATATTTTATCTAAATGATCTGGCGACCCCCAAAATTTGTCTCGCGACCCCCTTGGGGGTCCCGACCCCCAGGTTGAGAATCACTGCTTTAAAGAATGTAATGTATTATCTGTGAGAATCAGTTCTTAAAGCAAGAGTTGTTGTGATCTTAGTTTTTCTTAAAATGAGAAAAAATAAGCTGAAGAAGATTCAAAAAGTCTTACTTTCTCGTTACAAGAAAAAATATCATGTATTTTAGCAAATTTTTGTAAACAAGAAATGGCTAGATTTTATTTCCTGAAATAAGATTTTTTTTTTCTCAAGAAAACTTTGCTCGGCAAAACATTATTACTTTTTAGGGAAAAAATAAGAACTTATTTCTTAAAGTCAGACATTTTTTACTTGCTCAGAATCCACTTTTTGCAGTGCACCTCTGATCGACATATCCACATTTTTGTGCATTTCACACATAAACTGCCTTAAATTTGAACAAAACTGTAAAATAACCTGCAGTACATTTTCCCTCAGGTTTCACACTGACTCTACATTCAGACGCATCTCCCGCCTCACCTGCGGCGGTAAATCACATCCTACCTCTGAAACCTCCTCTCCTCTAATGACCCAAGATGGCGTCCGGTTGCGTAACGCGCGTCACGTGACCGCGCGGTGAGTGGCAGCTCCCGCGGCTGATTCACCGTATTGATATTTACGAGGGCCGTCAGTCATCGCCTCGTTCTCCGAGCAGTAAATCTGCCGAGCGGGAGCAGACAGAGCGGAGACTACGGCGGCCCCGCGGGGACAACGCCAGGGCTTTATTTATGTGCGAGGAGCCGCCAAGCTGGTTTTACGCAGGAGCCGGTACGAGCGGAGACGCACCGGGATCTGCTCTCAAAATACATTTCTCACATTCGTCTCACAGATTCAGATTCCGTCGCCACAAATATGGATCATTTATGGGCACCAAAACAGAAACGACAAAGTTTCCCTGTTCACCTGTAGCGTCTCGCCTCAATCACTTTGTTGTGTGTAAATTTAGTTATTTGTTTATTTATTTATTTGAGCATACATTTTGCTCAAAAAGAGTAGGCTGAAGCTAAAGCTCATGAGCGCCTTGTTTTACGTTTTGCCTGATGAATGAAGAGCGCTGCATTATGCCTGTGCGTAAGTCTACCCTGATCGCATGCAGCGTTGGCACCTGTATTGACGGGGGAACATCGGTACGCACCTGTAGTAGCATTAGTAGCATTAGCAGCATTAGTAGCATTAGCAGCATTAGTAGCATTAGTAGTAGTAGTAGCATTAGCAGCATTAGTAGCATTAGTAGCATTAGTAGCATTAGTAGTAGTAGTAGCATTAGCAGCATTAGTAGCATTAGTAGCATTAGTAGCATTAGTAGTAGTAGTAGCATTAGCAGCATTAGTAGCATTAGCAGCATTAGTAGCATTAGTAGTAGTAGTAGCATTAGCAGCATTAGTAGCATTAGTAGTAGTAGTAGTAGTAGCAGCATTAGTAGCATTGGCAGCAGTAGCAGTAGAAGTAGTAGTAGTAGTAGTAGCATTAGTAGCATTAGCAGCATTAGTAACATTAGTAGTAGTAGTAGTAGTAGTAGTAGCAGTAGTAGTAGTAGTAGTAGTAGTAGTAGTCATAGTAGCAGCATTAGCAGCAGTAGCAGTAGTAGTAGCAGCAGCATTTGTAGTAGCAGTAGTAGTAGTAGTAGCAGCATTAGAAGCATTAGCAGCAGTAGCAGTAGAAGTAGTAGTCGTAGTCGTAGT